>NC_051080.1:12378858-12394703 GCF_004664715.2 Peromyscus leucopus
TCAACACATATATACATATATATATATATATATATATATTATATATATAAGTTATATACATACACACACCCACACACACAACACCACACACACACACACCACACACACACACACACAAAGGAGGAGAATCTCAAAAATGTGACTGCCTTCCAAATTTATAATCCAATACATAAATAAAATTTTAGGATTAAGTTGTACACTTAAAAATATTTCCTTTTTTATTTTAGTGCCGTCAAAACAGCCTGAGTAACAGGTAAGACAAGATGAGATATAAATTTACATTTAAAAAAAATGTGTCTTAACTAGGAAACGTTGCAAGAAGTGTCTCTTATCAGAATGAAATGTTTCTGGTCATGGGACTTCAAGTAGATTTTGATGACTGTGCTTTGGCCTCCTCTCTTCTTGTGCCTTCCCAATTGTAATTACAGTGTGTTGATTCCTCAGACTTTATAGAGCTGGCTCTGTACAAGCAAACAAACAGACACAAGTAAACAAACATTTTCTTATAAAAAGAAAAGCAAAGCTATGGTTCTCAAATATAAGTGGAACCAGCACCACCACCGACTAGACATGATGACTTTCATACAACGCCACTGCTGAAGTGCGTACCAGTATGATTTTCCTTTCCTGAAATACCCAGAGTTCATGCCTCTACTCTTTCTATTGTCTTAGGAGCTACAGCTTTCACAGAAATCAGGGGCAGCTCTGGAACTAAATTCATGCAGGTGGGGAAAGAGCGCCCTGGGTGTGGGTGTGAGCATGAGAGCTGGCTGCCATTACTATGACTTATCTGGACCATTCGAATGACTCAGACGTGGGCTTTCCCTGAAGCATATTGTTTTCTTACTCAGAGACTCTGGTCTTAGGAAAAAAAATTTGACATTCAATTTTTTATAAGAATCTACCAAGAGTCTCTATTAAAATAGGATAGATGATCTAACTCTTCTGCAGCATTTTTCCTATACATAAAAGCTACATTAAGATATTCATGAGATCTCTAGCCTGAAAAGTAGAAATGCATAATTAACCTTAGAAACATTTATATACACAGGTTTCTATGTCCCAAAGCAATACTAATAATTAATGTTTTCTTGATATTTAAAATTTTTCATCAAACCTACTACATTGTCTTCTACTTCTGGGTAGAAAAGCAGTGTCTGTGGGGGAAGTCACCTTCCCCTCCCCATCCTGTAGACTGTTAGGAAGGTCGCCTCAAGTTGAGAAGCTGAGCCTCTGATTGCTTTTGGAGAGAGGCAATTAGTGGGTATTCTCAGCATCGTAGTGGTGCCAGAGAAGGGAGACTAAATAAGAATCTGTAGATTTCCAAAGAGTAAGTCTTGGAGAGGCCAAACAAAAGCCACCGTGGTGATTCCAGTCCCTTCTGTGTTTCAGCCACCACGGGTCTCGTCCCTTCCACAACCGTTGCTCCACACAGTTCCAACACAGGTGAGTTAGTGATGCAATGTGTGGGTTCTATTGCCTCTCATCACTGAGTGCTCTCTGATTCATTGAAAGGGATCCCAGTGTGTTTTCTGTCCTCCTGAACTATTTGCCAACAATCTCTTTGTTCTCTCATTCCCTCAGAGGCCACGACTTCCCTACGAGTAAACGAAACAGTAACAAGTGAAGCAGTCATGGGTGAGCACTGAGAGGCTTGTGCCCTCCCTCCTGGTAGCTCCTTCAAATCTTCTGAAAATAGCTACTCAATAAGCTTTATTGATAAGAAAATGATGGGAAAAAGCCAAAAAAATATTATATTGCTCTTTATCTCCCCAGGTTCAACAAGGACTTCTGCCTGTGGTTCTTAACCTGTGGGTTTCAACCCCTTTAACAAACCTCCATCTCCAAAAGTGTTTATATTATGATTTATAACAGTAGAAAAATTAGAGTTATGAAGGAGCACTGAGAATGATTTTATGGTTGGGGTTGTCATAACATGAGGAACTGTATTAAAGGGTCACAGCATTAGGAGGTTGGAACCACTGTGTTAGTTGATCCTGAATCTAAACTAATGACCAATAAATGATATGGGAGGACATTTCCTACCCACATTCAGAGCAAGAGGAATTAGGGTTGAGAAGTGTGTCAGTAGACTTGATGTAGGATCATTGTGTGGGATGGTTTCTGCCCTGGCAGCTTGCAGCAATGGCTTTGTAGAGCTCTGATCCCTATCTGACTCAACTGCTAGGCATATAAGTGAACTCGCGAGCACAGTGGTGTTCTTGTTTTAGGTACCACTGTTGCAGTCTCTGGGGAAACTAAAGAACCAGTGAGATCTCATACAGGTAGTGATGAAAATACACCTCAGACGTAGACATTTAATTTTTATAGCAGTACCGTGTATACTTTTCTAGACCACAGTCTTTACTCCTTTCTTTGTTTTCTCTTTCAGATTCTACAACTTCCATAGGAGGCAGTGAAACTACCCGTGCAGAAGTTCGAACAGGTAAGCCATTATTCTGTGAAGTTGTGAGGGTTTTTTTGGTTTTTTGTTTTATCAAGTCTCTCTTTAGATGGCTGTAGTAAACATGAGTGAGGAGTTAGGCTGAGAAAAGAGATGGCATTGTTCCTGGGGATACAACCTGCAGGCTTGCCTAGGAATTTCATGCCCACCATGGATTTGTAGGCTTTGAGATGTACAGTCAAGAGCACCACACTATTGGCCAGTGTCTTCACATCAGGACCATAATTATTACACATAATTTACTTGTTTTTCTCAAAAAGTGCTTGCTAACGGTGAATATCCTAGTTTTTTGTGTGTTTTTTATCCTCTTCTGGTTACCAGATGCTGGAATGAGGGCTATTCCAGGAGCAAGATCTTGGGTATTTTGTTCACTAGTACAGCCCAAGGATGAACCACAGAATTGCACAAAGGAGATGCTCAAAAATATTAGGGAGATGAAGTAATGTGTCATTTTTCAGTCTTCTCCTTATCTAAGAGGTATCACGGTGGTTTCACCTGGAGAAGCTGCAGCTCACAGAGTTTGAAGTTGGGCAAGATGGATTAAATACCATTTGAGAGTTTTAGAATAAAGGAACTCTATTTTAAACAGCTGAAGTCAAAACATTTAAGTAATTGATCCCTACAATTCAGAAAGAGGATCCTTTTCTTCTTTAGAAACCTTTGTCATAGCAGGCATCCTTGCTTTATCATGCGAGGGAGAAAGCAGCTCCCTTACCTTCAGTGGGCTCTGTGGAGAGGGAACCTCAGCGATTGATGGGAAGGAGTGAACCATCAGGTCTTCTGATGAATCAGATCCACATAGCTTTTCCAATATTGTTGAGAAGCTTATGTTCTGTCAACCGCCCAGGGAAGCAACCATTAGGCCTATAAATTTGCATGCAAATATGTTACAAGCAAAGAGTTAATAGTTATTTAAGATCATAATATATTTAGACTGTCAACTCTGATGACACATCAACACAATTCTTCACTTCCTCCACCAAATCCTTGAACCTCACATTCTTCGTTTTCCTCCTGCAGAGGCTACAACTCCAACAGAGAATAATGAGACCCAGGGAAGCAGAGCCACAGCAGGTGAGACCTGGCAGCTCCCATAGTTGGGTGTGGCCTTTCCCATGTGACTGCTGGGTTTGCCTGGTAGGAGGTATGTTTTCCTGCCATGTGCTATGTAGTACTTTGGATATTTTCTTTCAACTGAGTGTATTCTGGAAAAGCCCTCTCATTATCAGCAACTGGTCTTATAGCCATAACTTCCTAAAGGTTGGTTGTCTGTCCAGTCGGTTCGAGAATGGCTTCTGACATCACACACACCACTGAAGTGATACAGGAAGAAGAAACAGTATGAATTCTGGAAGGCATCCTATCCTATAAAAAAAGCTTTGGGATTTATTTGTTTTATTTTGTTTCTTTGTTTTGAGACAGAATCTCACTGTGCAGTCCTGGCTGGCCCAGAACTATGTAGACCAGTCTGTATTAGAACTCATAGAGAGCCATCTGCCTGAGTCTCTGCCTCCAGAATGCTGAGATTGCAGCCATGTGCCATGTTTTTTTGTTTTTGTTTGTTTTTTGTTTTTTAATCACGATAGGCACCACTCTAGCCTCAAGAAGCCAAGCAACTGGAATTTGATCTGGGAGAAACCCAGCTTATTCCTCATCCCATTATAGATAGAATTTCAGGGGAGGGCTTCAGATGGGGGGAACATTACTATTTTGATCATTTTGTTGATGTGGGTCATAGGGCATACATATCCTCTCAGCTCACCAGGAAGCTGTGAGGGGGCCTCTGAGAAACATACATTCAGGTTCTTCTCCAGGCAGGTCTTTAGGAGACTAACATGAGTCAGTGTGATGATTTGAGGTCCTTTGTTTATGAGCTAGCACTGGAATTGGACCTGGAAGTTCCCACCGAAGTGAGCTAGTAAGCAGCCATGGAATCTTCAATGGCTCTATCTATGAGGTGACTCCTGCTCCATTGTCCCCTGCACAGGAGAACTGTGGCTTTCCCAGCCACCTGTCTTGATTTCACCCCTCTCAGAAGCCACCACCACTTAGGGAGAAAGTGGGACACTAAAAGTGGAGGTAATCATAGGCATCAGGGGCACTTTTTCATAACTACATGAAATCCCCCCCAAACCTTTACATTTCTGATATTTGTCAAAATATTATGAAAAAGTTGTGTCCAATGTTCACCATTGGTGCCAGTGAGTGCCATTCAAATACACTGTCATTTCTTATGCTTGTGCCTTATTGACCTATCAATAGGGCATCATGGGACACACTCCCTGAAAGTTATATTGGTGAAGCTGCCAAAATCTACTTCCCTATGACTAAACACGGCCAAAATAACTATAATAGCAGATGTCTTCTGTAAATTTACCACAGGAACCATATATTCTATAGGAATATCTCGATTGTCTTAAAACTACAAAGCCAGAGACATAAGTTTATTACTGAATAGAGAAAATTAAGGGCTTTTTTTCTTTAGAGATTATACCCATGTACGTCTGCCATCAGGGTGAAGATTTTTGTTATGTTTGCTAAGTAAGCTACTATAAGAGGCTTCTCAGGGAGTGCCTTCCTTTATTTTGGTATAATCCCTATGAATAAGAGGGGTAATACATATTTATTGATTAAATAGCTGGTATATGGAGAAAATTCTTAATCCAGGAACAGAAAGTCTGATGAAAGCACATGTTTAAAGACCTGCTAAGGAGGTAAAGCAGTTTCTAAATGACACCTCCCAGAGCTCCTCGGTACACAGTTCCTGAATGAAAGCACATGCGTGCACCTTGGTTGCATCAGCACAAAACAGTCTTCACGTTGACTCCATGCCTTCTTGTTCCAGGTACCACCCATGCAGCTGTAAGTGTGACCGAGGCATCTGGAAGTTCCAGCACCGGTGAGCTAACCATTCTGAAAGAAGGCTGCATGACTCTGCCTATGTGACAATGTCACAAGCTCCTTCCTAAATCCCTCTCTTTCATCTGTTTCTCTCAGAAACCACAGCTTCCACGGGAGTCAGTGAAGCCATGGTCACAGGAAACAATGCAGGTGGGAATGAATGGGGAGGTGACATTTTGGTTTTTTTTGTTTTTGTTTTTGTTTTTTTGTTTGTTTGGGTTTTTTGTTTGTTTGTTTTTTCAAGACATGGTTTTTCTGTGTAGCTTTGCGACTTTCCTGGAACTCACTCTGTAGCCCAGGCTGGCCTCGAACTCACGGAGATCCACCTAGCTCTGCCTCCTGAGTGCTGGGATTAAAGGTGTGCACCGCTACTGACCTGCATATGACTTTTGAGTGATGATCAACTATGATTATAATTTGTTTCTTTGTAATAAGAAAAGTGGTCTTTCAGGAGTTCTCATTAAGGTCAATGATGTCTTCACTTGTGACTAGGCTTTGGATCAATTTAGGCAGATTTTAGGAGTCCTCACATAGAGGATTCTCTGTGAACTAGAGTGGAAGTGGCAGTTATCTGGAAAGGTTTCTTTTCCCATTTGCCATTTCAGAAATCACTACATCAGCTGGAGGAAATACGGGCTCAGTGAGTTCTACTTCAGGTAAAAAGAAGGTCAAAATAAATTTAAAAAATTTCCCTTAGTATTAGTAGATTTTACCTAGAGTGGTAACGTGCCATTGTTGGCCATTCACTTGGGACAGGGGTTCTCCATTTGTGGGTTGTGACCCCTTTGGGGGGTTGGACGACCTTTTCACCAGGGTTCACATATCTTGATATCCTGTATATCAGATAGTGACATCATGACTCACAGCAGTAGCAAAATTAAAGTTCTCAAGCAGCAATGACATAATTTTATGGTTAGGGGTCACCACATGAGGCACTGTGTTAAAGGCTGTGGCATTAGGAAGGTTGAGAGCCACTGTCTTAGGATGATAATGGATCTTTACTGTGGTCATTCCTCCTTCCTTCGCTCTTTATATCTGACACCACAGGTCTCTGGCATGACTTTACTCTGCATCTGGTAGTCCTAACACAGCAAAACCAATGACTTAACAGTAAAGGAAGGAGTCTAGTTATGGGGCCCGGCAAACTTTTACTAGTCATGTGGTTCTGAATTTCTTCTTTGCTTTTATTTGTCTGTTTAGAGGCAAGAACTTGTTTAAGTGGCAGGACCATAGATGCTAGAGTTCAGTTAGATGGGCCCCAACAGCTAATTTCATTTTTATGTTGTCTGATATAATGAATTTTGAAGGATTTTCCCCAGTTCTTCTTTGAGTACAGATTTCCTGGATGATCACACATTACTCCATGAGAACTACCCTTTCTATGTTTAGAGAAAATGGTATAACAGAGATCATGAATAATGAATCAGTAGAAGCAATAAAGTTAATTCAAGAAACCCATACATTTATTCTAAACTCCAATCCTAATTTTAGGCTGGAGGGATTCATAAATTACTCTCTCCTTCTGTGATTTCAGTCACCACAGGAGTAACTACTGGTCCAACTCTAGCCCCTGGGCATTTCCGCACTCATGAGTCATGGAAATGATTGGGGAAATTTGTCTCTGAACTGCAGAGGCTGCTGCCTCGCCTAGAGATAGTGTGGAAAGTCACAGGACTGTATATTTTCCAATGTTCACACCCCAAGCTTTGCCCAACCTCTGTTCAGGGACTACAGCTTCAACAAAAGTTGGAGCGTACGCTGGAGTTGGAACAGCAAGTAGTTAGTGACTTGGGTTTTCAGCCTTTAGGGTAGTTGGTGACTCTCTGGGGTCTGTAGTAGATAGCAGGTAAGAACAAAATGGACAGAAACAGAGTTTTGTGCTTCTTTTGACAAAATGCACATGACCTTTTTGCTGTGGTACTTTCATTTGATTTGATAAAATGGCCACTGAACTAAGTGTGGTCCTTTTCCTTTCGGCCATTCCCTCCACACATTCTTTAAGACATGATCTTGTTGCTGTCACTGAGTTGTTGGAATCTTAGATGGTCTTTTAATAAAAAAAAAAAACAAAAACAGAGCCAGATATTGGGGTGAAAGCTGAAATATCAGAGAAGCAGAACAGCCAGCCACTAGTTCTTACCTCTACAAAATCCCCAGCCTAAAGAGAGTGAGTTCCTTATATACCTCATGCCTTATATACCTTTCTCTACCCTGCCACATTACCTTCTGGGTTTAAAGGCATGTGTGTGCTTCCCAAGCAAAGGCATGAGATCTCAATTTCTGGGATTAAAGGGGTGTGCCACCACTGCCTGTCCTCTATGTCTAATCTAGTGGCTGGCTCTGTCCTCCAATCCCCAGGCAAGTTTATTAGGGTACACAATATATCACCGCATCACTGTCTCAACTATCTTGCTGTTTAGGTGTTATGTCAGGTTCAGCTGGAATTTCCAGAGACCTAGAGAATTCCAGGTCTGGTGAATAGAGATGTTTAATTCACCCACCATCATGGATTTTTTTCCCCATGACTAAGGTCTCAATAAACTAAAAGAATTTAAATCTACCCCCTCAGGAGTCCCCACAGAAGCACCAGGCAGCCAAAGCACACGAAGAAAAACAGGTGAGTCTAGGAAAACCATTTCCTCCCAAAACATTAAGCCACAGCAAAAGAATAAGAGTTTATAAGAAAACAGGTTATTTCTCTTTGGATACAAAGACTCTTTTAATGATGGTAAGAAATGTGAATTTGTTCAAACCCATCCTGTTCTTAGGAGTGGGAGAAGAACTGCTGTGGTTTCTCAGTCTGGAACTGGAGCACCAAAACATAAATGTTGGCTATACCACCCTCAGAGATCAGTGTGGCTTTGGTCCTCAGGAGCTGAGTTGAGGGTTTCTGGAAAGGAAGTAGGCCAGAATGGGGACCAAGGAGAACAGGGGAACTTCCTGTTATGATACAACTTGGAAGCCCTTTGGGGCGGGGGTAAAAAGGCTTTCATCTGACTCTTTGGAAGATGTAGCATGCAACCTGAGAGCTCTATGTTGTTTTGAAGGAAGGTCTCACTGTGTACCCTATGCTGGTCTAAGATTTACAAGCCTATCTCAATCTTTCAACCTCTAGTCAGGCTGTGCCACCATGCCTGACTCAGTCTGAGATTCCCGAGAAGAAGATTATGGATGGTGCCGGTCCTGGAATAAAATAACCTATACTGCTTCCTTCCTGTTGCAGACTCCACTTCAACAGCAGCTGTCATCCCAACCAGTGCCCGCGTATCCCAGCCAGGTAAAATAGTAAGACCCAGGGGACTCAAATCCTATGAAATTTATCTCTTCCACATGGGGTCCACCTTGCCCAGAAATCTGCCATCCCTGAGAGGAACAGACACAGACATGATATGGATTCTTATTATTGTGAGTAAAACATTGTACTGTCACCCTCCCTACTCTAGAAACCGCTACCAAAGCAACAGAGGGTCAAGACACTGAAAAGGAAACAGGTCAGTATGAGAAGACCTCCAATTATTTCATGATCCACTGGCATGTCCTGTAGTTAAAAACATGCTAGGGTCTGTAGTATACATTCAAAGCAAAACCTTCAGTAAGAAATGGTGATGGCCATGCTGTAACCTTTGTAGTGGGGACAGGGGCTTTATAGGCCCAGATGTGATTGCTATTGTTGATTTGTTGATCAAACAAAAATATCTACAAAAATTATGATTCGGTGGAAGAGGGGGAGAAGAGAGGGTTCCGTTCTGTCCTCTAAGTAAAGATGCAGAAATTGAAAGTTTCTTTTCAGAATGCCCATCCTAGGTGAGTTTGTGTTTCTTTTCTTTTGGTAGGGTGGGATAACAGTACAAATTTGACCTTCAGCAATTTTGAATTAGAATTAGAATTTAGAATTTTGTAAATATGGCTGGCCCGTATCTGTGAAGTATAGAAACTTACAGGTGTCCAGGCATATATTATCTATTTAAATTGTTTGGGAGGGATGAAACAAAATAAAAGCATTTCAAGAGGTTGGAAAAAAAGATAAATGTTCTTAAGATCCAAACTATCTTATTATAATTATATCCCTGTGAAATCACCTCTTACTCTTTATTCACTGACCTACTCATGGGAATTATTTTCCAAGAAAAATTTCAAGAGAAGTTTTGTCTTTATTTTCTACTCTTAATACAGATTTCTTTTCCATTAAATTTTAAGGTCTAAAAGAAAGACCCTACAATGGTAGGATGTCAAATGCTGTTAACAGCACAGAAGGGGGACAGGTGGAAAGGAGAAAATAGTCTTGAATGTGAAAGTTAATGTCACCTATGACAGGGAATTCAAATGATTGGTTAAGGGAATTTGGATCTTAGGATTTGCCAATGATGTCTTGATACGTACTGAGTTGTAGAGATAGAAAGCAGTTTTACAAGAGAGTGAGCTGGATAGTGTACACACACACACACACACACACACACACACATGCCACGTGTACTCTTATACAAAACACTTTGCTGGAAGCAGGTGGGTGTCATTTATTCACCTTCAGGCCTGATGTCTCCACAAATTGACCTTTTAAATCCTGGTGTCAATGACAGTATGGGCCCCCTGCTTGTTATCTATAAATAGCAAGTGGTCATAATTTACAACATCTAATTAATATTTATCATTTGATGTTAACAGTGTGTCATGGTCCACTGGGAGAAGAGAAATCAGTAAGTATAAAGTTCTGGTCTACTGTAACCTAAACTCCTTTCTGCCTCTTTTTGGGAACAAAGTCTAAACGTGGTTTGTATCTGCAGCCTGGAGACACATGGATATCTAACTGCCACCAGTGTACCTGTACTGACGCACAGGCTGTGGACTGCAAACCCAAAGAGTGTCCTTCTCCGCCCACCTGCCAAACTGGAGAGAAGCTTATGATATTCAAATCGAATGACTCCTGCTGTGACATCGGCCACTGTGGTGTGTATCCAGAACACATTATATGAACTGAATCGGTCCATTCTTTGCCTGTTTATACATTCAAGGGTGGTTTTGAGCTAATATGTCACACATGACATTAGGATCTGGTAAATATAACAGAGTTAGTACTTCTTCAAACTTATTGTTGTGATGAAGGAAAACCAGAATTAAGAAGTATTAACAGCATCAATAGGTTAAAAGGCAATAATAGTATTTTAAGGAAAGTATAACTGGTTGATAAGTATGATCCCATCTACAAATTCTTTTTCATAAATCTTAAAGAAGTATATTGCATTTACTTTTCAGAACCAAGAACCTGTTTATTTAACAATACAGATTATGAGGTAAGCCTTTTTCTTCTCTATTTTATTAATATAATCATCTGAATAAATGCAATGCTAAGCCACACGTGGAGGTTTTCAGTGTATCATTAAAAAAAATGGTTTTGAAAACATTTTGGTGTAGATCAAGGATACGTTCTTCTTTGTCCACACTAGTTACATAAAACACAGTTCTCACAGCGTTCCTTCCAATGGAAGCGGTGCTCTCAATCACTAACCAGCCAGCAGTCGATTTCAGAACAGAAGTTCCCCAGGGCCCTGCCAGATGAAGAAGACATACTGTGCCACATTCAAATCAACGAACAGAGTTCAGCTGTAATTACAACCAGAAAGATCAGATGGCCAAACTGCCAGCCACCGAACAAGAAACTTCAAGGGCTCCACCCATTCAGGGGCTTAGCTTGTGCAGGGCTGGTTCTGGACTGCTGAGCTCACCTTTGGGGCAGGGCTTAACTTTCTAGCAAAGACTTGGTAAAACCACAGACATCAGATGATTCCCAAACTGGTATTAACACTCTTGACTGGTGTTGATAAATACTTAAAGCTCAAGCTAAAGTAAACGAGGCATGCTAAGAAACATGTAAATGGATGCGTGTCAGAGTTTTGCCGTCACAAATCATTTACCCAGCTCACATTTCAATCTGATCCCCTCAACTTTCCATTTCCAAAATTGATGTGACTCTAGAAACCTAATGGCTAGAAACAAAAAAGGAAATTGTAACAATTTGCATGTAAAAGAGTTGAAATCATAACATTTCAGTTTAACAGGGAATTTATATTAGGGCCAAAAGCCCTAAATCAATAGTTCTCAACTGACCCTTTCACAGGGGTCATATATAATCTATCCTGCATATCAGATATTACGTTACAAGTCACAACAGTAGCAAAATTACAGTTGTGAAGGAGCAACAAAAATAATGTTATGTTTGGAGGTAGCCACACATGAGGAATAGTATTGAAGGGTCACAGCATTAGGAAGGCTGAGAACCACTGCCCTAAATTAAATACTGTTTCTCAGACTGTGCTTTGAATGTTGGCCTTTGACCAAGAGATAGAGATCTGTTGTCAGTTCTATGGATCTTTCTACAAATTCATGCATCAAGAGCCAGAAGATTCTAGCAATATCAGCTTTTATTGAGTATATTCCTCATACCAAGAAAGGCTTTTATTTTTCCAGCTCCACAAAACTTAATTTACCGCTATTCCAAAAGTAGGTTATTACAAAAAATTAGCTTTTTCTATACTTATTATTTTAACTTATGTGTATGAGTGTTTTTACCTGCATGTATATATGTGCAGTATGTGCATTCCTAGAACAATCAGAGGTCAGAATAGGATATTCATTCCCTGGAAATGGAATATGGATGGTTGTGGGTTCTGGAAACTAAATCCGGGTCCTTTGTAAGAACTACAAATTCTCTGCCTCTCTCTCTCCCTTTCTCTCTCTCTTTGTGTTGGTATAAATTTGACTATATGTATGTATAATTATATATACACATATATGTAACAATAATAATTAAAGAATATGAGAATTCCAAAGGAGCTGGGGTGGGAGAATGAAAAAGTATTTGATGATGTAATTAGATTTTAATTAAAATTTTAAATTTTCTCAGAACAACGACAACAACAACAAATAAAGCAACAACCACTCTAACCTATTGAGCCAAATCCCCCTTCACTATTTTATAAACAAAACTAAAAAGCATCTTCTCTAATGAAAACTCAGGGTATCTGTACTGTTTATATTTTTGTGCCACAACCATCATTTCTGTATCTCCGTGTTTTAGTTTCTATCACTGTGATGAATACCATGATCAAAAGCAACTTGGAGAGGAAAGGATTTATTCATCTTACAACTCTCATATGACATGTCACTAGGGAAGTCAGGACAGGAACTGGAGCAGGAACCTGGTTCCAGGAGCTGGTGCAGAGGCAGTGGAGGATGGCTCTTTAGTAGCTTGCACTCCATGGCTTTTTCAGGCTGCTTTCTTATATAGCTCAGGACCACCATCCCAGGGTTGGCACTGCCCACAGTCAATTGGCCCTTCTTTATTAACAATTAGTCAAGAAAAATGCTCCACAAGTTTTCATACTGGCTAATCTAGTTGGGACTTAAATGAGGTCCTCTCTCCTCAACTAGTTCTAACTTGTGCCAACACACTCGATTTATATTGGCTTTTTATATTAATGAATGCTTGGATATTAAATTATCACTTTTCTTTCTGAATATGTAATTTACAACATAGTTTAAGGCATTATTTTAGAATTTTAATACTGTATTACAAAAGTTTATTTGGACTTCATCTGAAGAGTTAGGAAGGTTTGAATGGGAAAAAAAGTTTAAGTGTGTATCTTGAGCAAAAGACTCTGATGGCATCTGGTATTGTGTTAAAGAAGTTTTCCTTTGAAGTAAGTGAAGCATAATTTGTTTTGATATTTGCATATTCTTTTTCCTTTTCTTCCTGTCTTGCAAAATCTTAGTTTTAAACCCTCAGTCTCATGTTTATGACCAAGTTCAACACTTTCTGCTCTAGCCTCGCCCTAGATCTGACATCAGCATGCTCATCTCCTTCTGTTTCTCCTTCCTGTTGTTACTTTAGGATATTACAATTTTTCATATTTCATTGATTATTAAATATTTCATTTTTTTTTGTTCTTACAGGGAGAGAGAACCTACGATTCAAAGAAATGTTGCTACACATGTAAGTTAATCTCTCTATACAGAGAATATCTAAGTGGTTGAAAAAGTAGTATTTCGGTAAGATAGAATGACAGATCATTAATAGAAGGTTTACGAGTCATGTTAAAATATAGAAATCAGGGTCAAAAATACAAGCTGCCAACTGATATGCTTGCAAAGGGTGTTAGTTACTTATTGATAGTAGTAGCTTTTCTTGTAAAATTTGTTTTGATTCTGATGTAAGAAACCAGACTACATTTCTGTCCTAACACCCAAGGTCTGACTTGTAGATTTGGGTATTAGAACACAAGATTATGTAATAGGCAACGGAAAATGTCCCATCATCTCCTCTGCTCTTGCTGGCCCCTCTCTCTTTCGTTTACTTTATCACTTCCTTTCTGCTTAACCTCTAATATAATCATAGCAACAATAAGACAATAGCTATCTGTAACACAGATCTTAAAAGGTCTTATTAATAAAAAGAACCTGGAGCCAGGTTGGAGTAAAAGCTGAAAGATCAGAGAAATAGAACAAGCCAGCCACGTTTGTACCTCTATGAATTCTTCATCCTCAAGAGAGACACTTCCTGTTTACTCACACCTTGTATACTTTTCTGTGTCCTGACATCTTCCTTCCTTCCTAGTGCTGGATTAAAGGCATGTGGCACCACACCTGGCTCTGTTCCCAGTGTGGCTTTGAACTAATAGAGGTCTGGATGGATCTCTGCCTCCTGAATGCTAGGATTAAAGTCATGCGCTACCACTGCCTGACCTCTATGTTTAATATAGTGACTGGCTTTGTCCTCTGATCCCCGGATAAGTTTTAATTGGGGTACACAATATATCACCACATCTACCCAAGTCTTAGCCAGATTCACAGCCAGGGATGAGATAGTTGTTTCCCTTAATAACCTGGCCAAGTAGTTGATGTGCCTCTTCTCTTTGGATCTTAAGATAATGTATGCCTAATGATAGTTAAGATGTTAAATCTTACTTCCTTTGTATGTTACATGCTTTGCTTTAGGTAAGAGTGACTGTAGAACTTCTCCTGTGAATGTGACCGTTAGGTATAACGGTTGTAGGAAGAAAGTTGAGATGGCAAGATGTATAGGAGAATGCAAAAGGACTCTCAAGTAAGTTTCCCTTTGAATGTGTTTTGTGCATTAACTTAGTGCTTATAGAAAAAAAATCAAGCAACATTACATAGCAGAGTTAGACCTGAAAGAATGCTCTGATTAAGACACAATGGAAAAATATATAGAACACTAAGACCTGAGGACTATAATAATCAATTTAGAGATCAGTTATTCTGAGATCATTTCCTAAACATTCTTAACATATTTATGATAAATGCATTCATTTCCTGTAGTGACTGTAGAGGGTCCTTACTCAAAGAACTACATTGCCCATCATTTTAAAGTTGAATTTTAGAATGGTATTATATGTTTTCCTTAATATACAATTTTACATATCGATCAATTTAGTGAGAATAATTATAATTTGACATTGTTCCCATTATTCAGTGACAACTCCTTTTTAATCTCATTCTCGTTTCAAATGCCAATTGTCACTGATCTGCATCAGAGTTTATAGTTGGAAGGGAAACAAAGTCTAAAAATCACATTAAGTAAAGGCTAGTAAGCCATTTAAAAAGTCATTACAACAGAAGTATGGAATTCAAGTTATGTAATGTTTGCAAATGTTTCAAAATATTTATTATTGATTTCCTTTCTTTTAGGTACAATTATGAGACCTTCCAATTGGAGAATTCGTGTGTTTGCTGCCGTGAAGAAAACTATGAGTACAGGGACATTACACTTGATTGCTCTGATGGCAGCACCATCCCATACAGATACAGGCACACTACAACCTGCTCATGTCTGAACCAATGTGAACAGTCTGCAGCCAGTTAATACCTACCCACATTTCCTTCCCAGTTGCACCTATTTTAGAAAACAAGAAAAATAAATTAAATAGTAAGAATGGATAAACCTGAGTGTGTCTTATTCAAAAAAGTATGGCTCACGATGAAGGTGTTCTATTTTGTTGTCGGCAATGCCTGGAAAAGAAATGCAGTGGTGCAGGTACTCAGTGAGGATGTGGATTTGTTTACACCGTACGAATGTTGCAAGTTGCAGGGAACACAAGCCAGTCATGACTCCTAGTGCCCTTGGGGCAGTGTTCTGTTTCATTGCCCCCCCCCCTTCACTACTTAATGACATTCTTTTCTGTTTCCCTGTCCCAGCTGCACCCCACTTGACTGTGCACATATCCCTCTCTTGCGACACCTTGACTTCCTCATAGTTCTCAAGAGTTTCGTATCATTTCTACTCTTGCTTCTCTGAAGCATCTTTCTAGTTATTCCCACAACATTTAAAAAGCCATGATCCAGCCTTTGTGGGTAGCTTTGCTTTGTGAACTCCAACTTCTGTAACCGTGTCATGTTCCTCCTTTCATTTTATTCAGGTGTTTTAACATGTGGTATCAACATAGGCACATACACCAAGGATTCTATC